>NW_028227266.1:68400100-68427600 GCF_978045245.1 Mus caroli
CCCAGAGATAGGCACAGAGAAAAGGTCATGAGAGGTCATGGAGAAAAGCTGGCCACCTGTTAGCCAAGAACAGACCTCAAGTGTAGCTATACCTGGGAACTCGGGGTGGGTCCAGGAGAAGAGTTTAAATGTGCAAGTGTGTGCGTGCAGGTATAGCAGCCAGAAAGCAATTTCGAACATCATTCTTCAGGTACCATAAACCGTTGTGTTTAACACAGTCTCTCACTTGCCTGGAGCTCACAAATAAGCTAGGCTGGCTGGCCAGGGATCTTTAGCTCCTCAGGTCTGAGATAATAAGTGTGGCTCACACCCAGTATTCTGCTTAAAAAACAAAAACAAAAACAAAAACAAAAGACATGGGTTGTGGGGAATCCAATACATCCCCCTGCCCCCCATACAGGATTGAAACACACTTCTGTAATTGATGTCCCCCATTCTGTCAGACCCAGACTTGGCAACCCCCAAATCAGAATTTCTACAAGTACTCACCACTGTGGTTTCTCGGACCACCTCGGCCCATGGCTCATACACTAGACTTCATTAGTGTGATAGAGCTTTGGGGTCACAGCCATCGAAAACTTGAATGAAGCCAGTGGAGCGTCACTGGCCAGCCTCCATTTGACCTTCTCCTGAGAAGGATTAATGGCCCGCCCTTTGTCTTATTAGGAGGAGTCACTCTGGCCACATTCAGCCAGACGTGGGGAGATGGGTGTTGTGGGGGTTGTTTCTCACTGGTGTGATAGGCTGTTCTATGTCTAGTGTTGATACTCAAAACAACTAGGTCTGGGCTGGCCGGGAGGAGGTGAAAGGTTGAATATGGATTTATTGTTGATGGAGGACAGAGAAGAGTCCTGGATGCATAGATAACTTGGTGGCCCAAATGATCTTGCCTTCCCAGCTTTAAATTCATGATTTCCTACTAAGGGGATTCTTTCAAAATACACTCAAGCCCATGCTCATCCGCCAATCACATGTCATGTACTCATGTGACCATCCAGCACTTTAGTCATTCTTTGTTGGCCTTAAGTTTCATGCAGGCACAAAAAAATGCTCTGTAGATATCTGTCCCAACTATAGAGCTGATACTCTAGAATTTGTCCCATGGTTTTGTTTTTGTTTTTGTTTTTGTTGTTTGAGAAAGGGAGAGTTTTGTGTAGCCCATGCTGCCTTCCAATTATGTACCTAAGGACTACCTTGAGTTTGTAATCCTTCTGTTCCAATCCCCCCTCCCCCAGAACTGGGAATTACAGGTATGTACCATCATGGATAGTTTGTATGATGCCAGACATCAAATCTAGGGCTAGATTATATCTTTCTATCTACTATCTAGTTGTATCATCTAGGTGTCTATTCATCTAGCTATGATCTATACAGCTATCAACGTATCCATCAACCCATCACATATCTTATCTCTAAAACTATAATCTATCTATACATCTATCATCTATTATCTATCACCTATCCACTCATCCACCATCTGTCTGTCTATTCTTCCATCCATCCATCCATCCATCCATCCATCCACCCATGAGCTATGTACATTTACTGTTTCTCTGAAAAAAAAAAAAAAAAAAAAACAAACTGACAGATGAGAAGCAGCGTCAGGCCAAGAAGAGCTACCTTGATGGATTACCTTGCTTGGATTGATCAGTGTTAACGTGTGACTTTAACTAAACTTCTCCACACAACAAAAATCTTAGAGTGACCACTGACTCATCTTTATTCTTTGGGATGGGTATTTGCTAGGTGCCAAACCCCAGCCAGAGTTTTTGGGAAAATGGCTCACACCTTCTTCTATAAAGGTTCTTCCAAGCAATATCAGCACCCTATAGTATTCAATGTTTTGAGTTTTCCTTATAGACAATCAGTTTAAACCAGTTTTAAGTAAAACTGGCCATCAAGGGGGAAGGAACTAGTTTTGCTTGGGTTTCCTGGGCTCCCTGAGCCTTCAGAGTTGCCTCAATTCTACAAGGAGAAATTTCCCCATCAGGGACTTTCATGGCAGGGCAAAGGCTCTGTTGTTGACATCCACATATTTTCCGAGACAAGCTTCTACACTCAGTATTTTATTGAGCAAAAGCAAGTGTGTGTTTCCTCTGTGGGTTCTTTAGCCACCATCTGTCTAAAGCAGAAGATACAGTCTGGAAGGCCATTTTTCTCTCCCTCATTTTGCTAATGAGAATCTGGCAGCAGAGTGAAAAGCCTAGGGGCTGCTCTGTACTCTCCAGAGCAGGGGGAAGGAAATATACCCTTCCCTGGTGTAACACAGAAACAATCCAAAGGCAACCCACATAGTTAATAGGGATCAAGGAAGGTACCATCTTGTGGGGGTGCTGCAGACTTGTGGCTTTGGGCCTAGCTTGCGAAGGTGAAACTTGTAGGTAGTGCTGACTCGTCATGGTGGGACAAACTTATGGAGGTAGAACCAGTTTATGCAAGTGTTACCAACTTGGTAAAACATGTGGTAATGGTACTGACTTGTGGAGGTGGTTCTGATTTACGGGGATGGTGCTGGCTTATTGAGATGGCACTGACTAGTGGAGGTGATACCAACTTGTGGATGGTACCAACTTGAAGTGGTACAGACTTGTGAATGCGGTACTAACTTGGAGTGGTAACAGCTGTGGGTGGAACAGACTTGTGGAGCTGGGACTGACTTATGAAAGTGGTGTCAACTTGCAAGAAACCAACTTTTGAAGGTGGCCCTCAGCACCCTGCTAGAAGAGCACAAAGATGCTGATGCTGAACTGTCAGTCGGATTCCATGAGTGGGAGCATTGAGGCTAGGGCAAGCAGAAGCTAAGGTATCAAGGTGGGGCGATGAGGTGAGAAGTTCAAGTTAGCTTCACTTCCCTCTTTTTCTTATCGTTACCTCAGTACCATCACATACCCTGTAAATCACATTCGGAGATAGCATTTCTGGCAAACAGAAATAAGAAAAGTACAATGCTATATTCCAAAAGCTTAGCGTTTCTCTTCCTCTGGTTTCCTGCATATTCTGGTTTTGTCTGCTTGCAGGTAGGAGGAACCAGCTAAGCAAATGGAGAAGATCTCTGCATCTCTGCATGCCCAAGAGAGCAGTGCATGGTCAGCCTCTGTGCCTCTCACTTTTCTATTATATAGGAGGGAAATTGATCTTTTTTTTGTTTGTTTGTTTTGTTTTGTTTTGTTTTGTTTTTTCGAGACAGGGTTTCTCCGTGTAGCCCTGGCTGTCCTGGCACTCACTTTGTAGACCAGGCTGGCCTCGAACTCAGAAATCCGCCTGCCTCTGCCTCCCAAGTGCTGGGATTAAAGGCGTGCGCCACCACGCCCGGCTTGGGAAATTGATCTTTGATCCTGATAATATTCTTTAAATTTCCCTTGTCAGGGTCAGGAAATCTTGGGAAATTCTAGCCATGCAAGGGCCGTTCTTGCACTCCTGAAAGGCAGAAAAGTCTTTTTTAGTTAACACTATTAATGTATCTCTTAAAACCAAGCATCAGAAACTAAAAACAATGAGCTCTTTGGCTGATTGTGACTCTGTCCTGAACAGGGTCCTGTATCTTGGTTACATGAAGTTGACCACTCTCTATGGAATTTCTAGTAGCAAAAAGCAAAGGCTCATCTTTGGGAAATCCCAGGCTCCCTGAGTAGAACCTTGGCATGTTTTTCAACTTGCAAGGTTGTCCCTCCCGTGCTTCATGCTACTTGAAGATGAAACACAAGGTGAAGTCAGTGAGAGAGAGAGAGAGAGAGAGAGAGAGAGAGAGACAGAGACAGAGAGAGAGAGAGAGAGAGAAGGAGGAGGAGGAAGAGAAGGAAGAGGAATAGGAATAGGAAGAGGAAGAGGAGGAGGAGGAGAGGACCTGTGTGCCCATGTGGAGGCCATAGGAAGACATTTGGTATCCTGTTCTATAACCCTCTTACTCTTGAGCCAGGATCTTTCACTGAACCTGGAGCTATACTGGCAGCCAGAAATCCCCATGCAGACACAGAACCATGCCACAATAAAGAGTTTTCCAACCAAAACACTTCCATTCCAGTGTGAGAACATAAGACCCTTCTGTGCTTACAAAGAGTCAGTCCTCTCAATTAAAGAGTCTTTTTGCTGGTGTCTAACACTCGTTCTTACTCTCCTCTGAAGGTTCTAGAACTCCATGGTGGTCTCCAGAAGGCTCGCATTATTTCCAAATAGCTAATTAAAAGAGGAACCCCCAGATCATCTGCTCACCCTTGTTCTTTATCTGCCCTGTAGGCTACTCATATTATAAAGATGGTACGAATGACTGTCTCAGCGCCTTTCTTTATTAATACTATTGGAAATTGATGAGTAGCTTTTGGGAACTATCGAGGGTTTTTGGCAAGAATAATAGCCCTTATTTATTTTTTAGAGAACCCATGTGGTTTTCTAAGTAAATATGTGTAGAAAACCAACCCCCCACCCAAAGTAAACACTCCAAGTAATTGCCTGATAGATGAAGATGACAGTCTGGCTTTGTGATTTGCTATGATATGTAAAAATCTAATTTTCTTCACAGAATGACACCACTGCAAAATTGTGAGTCAATTAGAATCAGTGGCTTGCTCAGAACATGAGGAATAGCTTCCGTGATGATGTATCAATATTGATTTACAGTTTCTTAAGTCAACCCAAATCCACTTGGGAAAATGTTAAATAGATGAGTGAATGTGGCAGAGTGATAAACATTTCAGCTCTTCTGCTCTGAGCTGACGGACCCCCGGATCTTGTAGAGAATGTGGTTGCTGGCAGGGAATTAGAGAACCCTGGTGCACTTCTGAATACACAGAACACAAGTTCATCAGGGCGATGACAAATTCGAAGTTGACCTAAGTCTCTCCTGTTTGATTGGTATGACAGGAAGCTGACAAGACTCCCGAGAAATGTCTGCTTCACTCGGGTCTCTGTATCTTAGAATGTCACAGCAAACAGCCAGAGCATCTGGAGACGCTCCCCCTTAGGTAAACATTTGGGGGGAAAAAAGTCCAATAAAATCTGACAATATCTTTAAATATAGAGCTCATGAAAAGTGCTCATTAATTTGCCACCCAAACAAAACACAAGAACCTTTGCCTGTGTGAGTTACTCTGCCTTGAGCTTTTATTAACATTCCAAAAATTAATTTGAAAGCTTTAACAGAAGTTGATGGTTTTTTTTTGTCTTGTTTTGTTTTTTAACCCTACTTTGAGCTTTTCAAAGTGATAGTCACAAAGGCCAATTAATTGTCTGGAAATGTTAGAAAACCCTTTTTACAGGTTGATTTACAAATGGAATGAATTACCATATGTAGAAGTACTCCCTTTAAGCTTACTTCGAGGGCAGGCTGCATGGGCACATGAATGCTGAAGTCAGTGCTGGGTATATGACATGTAGAGAGTAACAATTAAATGCTCATGGCTATGGATTGAAAGTAATATTAGTACATTAGTATAATCTGAGCTGAAAGACAGGCAGTACAAACACAGAGCAAGGATGGTGGCTTACTAGGAACTGTTCCCTGCAATATGCACACGGTCATGTAACTTCTGGTAGTGGTGTCTTTGCTGGCCAGCATTCAGGACGACCCTCAGTGGTCCCCATTCTGTATTACTTGTGGTCTCTATCTGCCACATGGGACAGGGTTGGTTAGTATGCAATAGCATGTGTAGAAACCATGGGATGACTTCTGAAACCACGCACACACATACTGCAGCTTCTCAGTTGTCTCTGGAATCACTCTGGGGGGAATGAGGATTCAGGGAGAACTTGCTTTGCCCATATGACCCAAACAGCTTATTGGAGAGACCCATAGACCAAAGTACTGGGGTCCCCTGCTAACAGCCAGCACCAGGCCAGGTACTTGAATGCTCTATCTTGGAGGCAGACTCCTTGCCTCAGGAAAGCCTCCTGTGAAGGCACTGTGACTAACTTCCTCAGACATCCTTCCTTAGAGGAAGCCTCTGCTTAAGTCCGTCCCCAACGTGGGTGAACCTAGCAATGGCTCTCTCGCCACAGTGAGACGTAGATGGGCTTTGCTATCCTCTTGGTTCTTCCCTGAATTGACATCTATCCTGTTATCAGGAGAAAATACTTCATTTTGAGGAAAATAATTGGGGGATATGGTAGAATTGGATTTCTAAAATGTAAGATCCTGGTCATGTTTCCAGGTTCCACAGTGGGACTGGGGAGCTGATTGTGTGTCAGAGGTCAGAAAAATGAAGACACAGTTTGGAATCACAAAGCTAGAAAGGGGTGTCTAGGAAATTCTTCCCTCTGTCCTACCAGCAGGCAGGAATTCCGTGGTTCTGTTCAAAGATGGGCACAGAACCAGCAAATCTTAGCTATGAAAGTGCTTGCTTTGCAAACACAAGGACCCAGATTTAGCGGCACATGTTTGCAACCCCAGCACCAGGAAAGCAGAGGCAGGAGGATCTGTGGGACTCTCTGGCTACCTAGTGTTGCCTAACTGGTGAGCTTCAAGTTCACTGAGAGACTCTGTGTCTTGGGGTTTCTGTGGCTGTCACAAAGCACTGAGAAAAAGGAGCTTGGAAGGAAAGGGTTTATTTTGCTTACACTTCCACATCACCCTCCAGCATCAAAGGAATTCAAGATGGGAACTTGAAGCAGGCCATGAAGGAGTGTTGCTTGCTGGGTGGCTTCTCATGGCTTGTGAACCCCACCAGCCCAGGGTTGGTACCATTCACAGTGGCCTGGGACCTCCCACATTAATCATCAGACAAGAAAAATCACCACAGCTTGTCCACAGGCCAATCTAGGGGATCATTTTTTCTCAACTGAGATTTCCTCTTCAAACTGACTAGCTCATGTCAAACTGACATAAAACTAGCCATACCAACCTGTTCCCCGATGAAGTGGATGACACAGGGGAATGATACCTGAGGTTGAACTAAATGAAATACTATCAAGTATGATATTTCAGGTGTCTCTCTGTTTGCTAGAGGCTCTAATCTGGGCTTAACCAGTGTTAAGGTTTTTAGTGTGATATGTCTTTGTAAGCTCAAGTATTTGAATACATGGACCCTGTCTTAGTAAGGGTTTCTATTGCTGTAATCAAATACCATGACCAAAGCAACCCGGGGAGGAAAGTGTTTATTTGGCTTATATTTCATCATCACTGTTCATTATTGAAGGAAGCAAAGACAGGAATTCAAATAGAGCAGGATACTGGAGGCAGGAACTGATGCAGAGGTCATGGAGGGATGTTGCTTACTGGATTACTACTTGTGGCTTACTCAGCCTGCTTTCCTATAGAACTCATGACCACTATCCCAGGGGTGATCCCACCCACAATGGGCTCCCACATTAACCACTAATTAAAAAAAAATGTTCTACAGACTTGCCTACAGCCCAGTTTTATGGAGACACTTTCTCAGTTGAGGATCCCTCCTCTCTAGCTGTGTCAAGTTGACATAAAACTAGCCAGCACAGTCCTTTACTGGAGTTGCTGTTGTGAGAGGTTGTAGAATCTTTCAGAGGGAGAGTCTAGCTGAAGGAAGCAGATCACTAGAAGGCATATGAGGTATATCCTGGCCCTGGTTCCTATCCAAGGTCTCTATTTGTTTCTTGGTACCTGGAGATCTGAGGAAGCAAGCTCATAGTTGACACTGTAGACCCAGCAGCTTCTGCTGCCATGATGGACTGAACCCTCAAAACTGTGAGCCAGAATAAACCCTTCCTCACTGACATTGCCTCTAGCCAGGTGTTTCAGCACACCAACAGGAGAAGCAACCAAAGCAGCTAGGCCACTGTCCTAGTCTCATTTCTGATGCTATTATAAAAATGTCTGATAAAAAGAAACTCAGGAAGGAAAGATTTCATTTGGCGTTCGTTTCCACCTTGAATTAATCCAATGTCTCACAGACATGCCCGCTGGCCAACCTGAACTATTGAGAGTCTCTCTTCACAATTAATCTTATGTCATGTCAAGTTGGCAATTAGAACTGCCCATTCCAGCTGCCTAGATCATGAGTTTCTCATCCCTCTGCTATCTGGGAGATAGCCTGATATGGTTTGTATATGCTCAGTCAAAGGAATGGTACCATTAGAAGGTGTAGCCTTCTTGGAGTAGGTGTGGCCTTGTTGGAGTAGATGTGTCACTATGGGTGTGAGCTTTAAGACTCTCATTCTTGCTGCCTGGAAGCCAGTATTCTGCTAGCAGCCTTCAGATGAAGATGTAGAACTCTCAGCTCCTCCTGCACCATGCCTGCCTGGATGCCGCCATGCTCCCACCTTGACGATAATGGACCCAACCTCTGAACCTGTAAGCCAGCCCCAATTAAATGTTGTCATTATAAGAGTTGCCTTGGTCATGGTGTCTGTTCACAGCAGTAAGACCCTAACTAAAACATAGCCCATGTGTGTCCAACCTCTGGCAGAGGAGGAAGCACAGATGAGAAAGTGGGAATATATAAATCCTACTGAGAGCCATCTTTGAACTTGGCTCACAGTTGATTTTGCCTTTTTCTGTTGGTCAAAACAAGTTCTGCAGAGTCAGGAGTCAGAGATAGAACATCATCAAATTATAAAGAAAAGAGTACAGATCTCAAGAGAAATCAAAAGTTGAAGCCAGAGACAGAGAGACATAGCTTGCTCGGTGGTTAAGAGTGCTTGCTGCTCATCCAGAGGACCTTCAGTTCCCAGCACCCATATTGGTTGGCTCACAACTACCTGTACTTCAGATCCAGGGATCCCATACCCTCTTCAGGCCTCCATGGACACCCACACAACTGTGTACATGTATGCACACAGGCACATAAATAAATAGTAATATAAATGTCAAAAATAAAGGTAGCAACCAATTAAGAAAGGCATGTACATGTTAAATACACACACACACACACACACACACACACACATACACACACATCAGGAAGGTTTCTTTGAAGCAACAGAGTGGGAAACAGATGTCATTGGATAGTTTGTTGCAACCAGACTTCCAACAAAAGAATGTGGAGCCGGTGTCAATGGGTAACTGAAGACATTATTGATGAAATGCTCATTGGGCAGCCTGAACTTCCTTTCTGGAGTAGTCTGAGTTAAATCTACTTCTTGATAGGTGTACGTTATGGGTTCTTCCTAAATAAACCTTGACCAAGTTCCTTTTCAGGTCTCTCACAACCCAATTCTAGCTCTGGAGAGGCTCGCTACACTGTATACAATGATAAAACCAAATCTGTTTCAGTGGCCTATTGTGATGACTTTAAGTTTGAAAGTGGAACCAAATTTCCTTGGGAGGATGAGCTAAGTATCATGTCTCTGTTAAGAATTCAAGGCATGAGCCGGGCGTGGTGGCGTACGCCTTTAATCCCAGCACTCGGGAGGCAGAGGCAGGCGGATTTCTGAGTTTGAGGCCAGCCTGGTCTACAAAGTGAGTTCCAGGACAGCCAGGGCTACACAGAGAAACCCTGTCTCGAAAAACAAAAAAACAAAAACAAAAAAAACCAAAACAAAAACAAGAATTCAAGGCATGATGCTCTTGGTCTGTCCCTCCCACTCCTCACATAACTGTCGTGAGAGGAAGTCTCAGTGTCTAAACATAACTTGGTGGCAGGGTGAGGGAATTATAGGGAATATGTGGATGGTGTCAAAAGGAAAAAGAAATGAAGGTAAATAAGAAGAAGAAAAAGGAAAAAAACCAAAGATGATCATCTTCTGGCTTCCTTTCTGTTGCTGTGAATTAACGCTCTGACCAAAATCAGCTTAAGAGAGGCAAGGCTTTTACTTGGCTTACACTTCGAGATCACAGTCCATCCTTGTGGGAAGACAAGGTGAGAACGCAAGGCAGGAGGCTGAGTCAAAACCATGGAGGAAGGCTGCTTAATGCTTAATCACTCAAAGGATTATGCTTAGTTAGCTTTCTTCTAGTCTTTTCCATCTCACAACCACCTGTCTAGGGATGGTGCTGCCCACTGTGGGCTGGGACCCCCTACACCATTTAATACTCAAGGAAATCTCTCACAGACATGCTCACAGCCAATCTGATCTAGGCAATCCCTTAATAGAGTTTCCTTCTCAGGTGACTCTAGACCAGAGGTTCTCAACCTGTGGGTAATGACCCCATAGGAGGCCAAACGACCTTTCCACAGATAACCTGCATATCAGATATTTACATTATGATTCATAACAGTAGCAAAATCACACTTACGAAGTAGCAGCACAATAATTTTATGGTTGGGGTCACCACAACAGGAGGTGCATTGGGGTTACAGCCTTGAGAAACACTGCACTCGCCAGTGACAAGCTGACAGTTAAGGCTAACCACAATAATCCCACAGATCACAGTGTACAAATGAGTGACAAATTCTGATGTCTAAATGTAGGCTGTCAGTGGGAGGACAGTGGCTGTGCGGTAATTATTTGGAAAGGAGGCCACCCCAGAATGCTGGCTGCTTTTGACTAACGTGTCCATGAAATGAATCTATCTCCAGAGGACTTGCTGTTTGAGGCTGAAAAGACTAAATAAATGTCCCAGTGGCAAGACCCCCTAACCTGTGTATGGTCTGTGCCAGCTTCTGGCTCTCAAACAAGTCCCGTGTTGGACTCTGGCAAAGCACTCTTAGATCTTGTCATTGCCAAAGGGAAAGAGCATGTCTGCCTTCCGCAAGAGCAATCAACAAGGTGTGCTTGTCTCTTCAATTATAAATATCTCCTGTGTGCTTTCGCTTTAGAGTTAGGATAAAGAGAAGATGGGACCTAAAAATTTATGACATAAGGAAATGAGGTGTGCATTCCTCCAATCAATAGAATTTTTGAAAAAGAAAATGAGTACTTTGTTTACTGGGCTCAATTAGGTTAACAATGAGAGTCTGGAGAGATGTTCAGTAGTTAAGACTGCTTTTGAGAAGACACGAGTTCAGTTCCCAACATCCACATCTGGTAGCTCACAATCACATATAACTCTAGCTCCTGGTATCTGGTGTATCTGATGAGTTGAGCCTCCATGAGTACCCACACAAAGATACATACATACACACATGTGCACATGCACAAGCACACACATGCACACAGGCAGGAACACACGCATGCACAAAACGTGAATGTACATACTCAGGCACACATGCATGCAGGCACACACGCAAGAATGCATAGGCACACGCAAGCACACATGCGCACACTCGACACAGCACTAAAAATAAATTATGAAAGCTAAACATTGACTGAATGGCTTTGAAGACTCAGTAGCTGGTTGGCTGTTTCTGTTGTGACTGTCTTTGTTTCCTCTATAGAAGCAAATTGCCCAGTGATCAGTGTGGTTTACGAACCACATCAGCATTTCACAGCCATGAGAAGAGCAAGGGAGCTCAAAGACATCCAGCCAAGGTGCTGCTGCCTTTGATGTGTTCCTGAAGCTCTGCCTGGGAGCACAACAGAAGGAAATCTCTGGGGGAGAGAAAAGCTTAGTCAAGACAGCAAGGTGAGTGCCCAGAAACCCCCAAACTGTAGCTCTTCCATAATACAAGGAGCCGCACTGCATATATGACAGATGACTCCACAGAAATGGGGGCGAGAGGCAGGAAACATTCAGCTCAGACCTCATAATTCTGTTAAGAGATGTGGGGACAGAAGCTGCAATGTGTGAGGACAGAATCACTTTATGCCTAAACAATGGTACAAGACTGTAACTGTTTGAACTTTTTATAACTCACCAGCTTCCCAGTAACAGCATGGAGACTTTGTATTAATTACGAATGATTAAGGCCATAGCTTACTCTTGTGTCCAACTTGCTCTCATACTTAAATTGGACCATTTCTTCTAATCTACGTTCTGTCACGTGGCTTGTTACCTCCTAGGTACTAGCACTTGTTTATTCCTCCACATGTGGCTGGCAAATCTCTCTTGATTCTTTCCCAGAGTTCGTATTTCTGCCCAGAGGTCCTTACTGTCCAGCTGCCAGTCTGTCTCAGTGCTGTGGTGTCAGAACACTGCCTGCAAGTCGCTCAAGGGAGTCTGTGATGGGATCCCAGCCTGTGTTCTTCCCATATTCTTCCCAGTGAGAAACAGCAAGATAGGGAAGGGGTGCTGTGGTTCTCAGTCTCCTGTGCACCCAGACACCACTGGGGGAACAGGGGAATTGAGAATGGGGGACCACGGGACTGCTCTTCCTTATGCACTAGGCAAGAAGGGAATGGTTGAACCCCGGATGGGGCAGAATCTGGTTTGGTTCCGAATGAGTGCTGAGAGTACAGAGAGGCTGGGAAAGAGCCTTCTCTAGGAGATGTAGGCGTGGCTCTTTATGACAAAGGCTTCCACTACACACACATACCCTACCACCCCTGGAGATCCTTGATGAAGGAGGCAGTCCTTGCTTGTCCAAACTGTTTTATTTTATGGTGGTTGTGGATGCGTATGTCTTACTCAGGGTAAAGCAGGGATTAAATGCCCTTTGGGGGGGAAGGGATGCCCAGGAAGGAATGCTCATTGGCTATCCCTTAGGCCTATCTAGATATTTCATTAGCATGGAGAACTCCAGGTCCTCTCAGAGGGGTATCATGGTTCCGTATTCCAGGACAGGTAGAGCCTGTCAAGAAGCTGGTTCCACACCTATCGTTCTCAATTCTGCAATTCCCCCCGGGGTTTTGAACCTGCTTCAACCTTACCAGTTCTTCTGTCTGGTGGCACGGTCCACTTGCCCCACCTCCTACATATCCTTTCCTGCCTTGCTACAGGTCATCAGCTCTTTATCACACCAATCAGAAGGTGATGGAGATGTTTACAAAACACAGAGACAGGTGATGCTTCATAATATGAAAACACTCTTTACACAGTGCACTAGAGATTACACCAACACAAGTTCAGACTCCGTCAGAAACTCCTTAGGAAATGCTTATTGGATTATTTCATGCTGACTTCAACTATCTAGTTTCTTCCTTTGTAGATGTTGGAACCTCCTATCAAATAAGATGTTATTGCTGCTGTTTCTGTTGTAGCCACTAGCTGCAAAGGTCATAGGTCAAAACGTTGCAACCCACTCTTCCCCTTTCTTTCTTTCCCTACTATTCTGGTTGTAGCACTGGCTTCCATATATCTACTTAATTCCACACCACTAGCGTCCCTTCTTTTTAAAATTTAAGTTACCCACACTTTCTTTTTTTTTTTTTAATTTTTAAAAATTTTTATTTTTTATTGGGTATTTTCTTCATTTACATTTCAAATGCCATCCCAAAAGTCCCTATACCCTCCCCCACCCACTCCCCTACCCACCCACTCCCCTACCCACCCACTCCTACTTCTTTGCCCTGGCGTTCCCCTGTACTGGGGCATATAAAGTTTGCAAGACCAATGGGCCTCTCTTTCCAGTGCCGACTAGGCCATCTTCTGCTACACATGCAGCTAGAGACACGAGCTCTGTGGGGTACTGGTTAGTTCATATTGTTGTTCCACCTATAGGGTAGCAGATCCCTTCAGCTCCTTGGGTACTTTCTCTAGCTCCTCCATTGGGGGCCCTGTGAACCATCCAATAGCTGACTGTGAGCATCCACTCCTGTGTTTGCTAGACCCCGGCATAGCCTACACTTACTTTCTTAACTGTGGTGGCTGGTCTCAGTTATCAACTTGATAAAACTAGAATCACCTGAGAGACCAGTCCCTGGGCATGCCTGAGGTAGGGGGCATTACCTTGATTAGATTTATTGCTATGAGAAGTACTCTTAATTTGCCAGAGAAAAACTAGTCTCACCATTTGGGGCCAAACTTAAAGCAAGCTTTATTAAATATTAACTACTAACCAAGAGATGGACTTTGGTCAGGACCACTCACTGGGCCTTCCCAGCTGAGTAGCTCTGAGACATGTGTTGTAGGGGTTTAAAAGGACAAACCTGTAGGCCACTGTACTTTCCCATGAGGCTTTGTTGTTTCCCAGGAACTACATCTCCCAGCATTCCAAGAAGTTACCTGTCCCAGCAGTTGGAGCTTACAGGTTAATTTGGGGCATTAGTTCCATCCTGGGTGGAGTTATTCCCAGATCTGGGATCTTGGACTATATAAAAAGGGAAAGTAAGTGAGCACAGACGTTCACCCCTCTCTGCTTTTTGCTCCCCCACCCCAACCCTGCCCCTTTGAGACAGTCTCTGCCTTCATTAAGTTTGTAATCTTGTGAGAGGAAATAAATAAATAAATAAAACTAGAACAAGAGCCCAAACAGAAAGCTGTAATAAAACATTGTCATATAAGACAGGTATTTCAAAAATTAAAATCTGAATGTTCTTTAAAACCAAACTGAGTGTTGCAGTGGTCTCTGAAGGAGGTCAACCTGCCCGCCTTGATTCCACCCAGGTCATGCAAACACACGCTTATTGGGAGCTCGTGTTATCAAAGGTGAAGTCATCATCTCCGATTCTGGGAAGTGACTTTCATTTCTGTTCCTCTGTTATTATCTTTGGGTTGACGTGTTTTAGTATCTAAGGAACAACACAGTGGAGGGACAGCCTGGAACTGAAAGTCCTCCCACACAGAACCCTGGCCAGCTCTTGTGGAATAGAGCCCACCTGTGATCCCAGCACTCTGGAGATGGAGGCAGGAGGATTAAAAGTTCTAGTCCATCATTGGCTACATATTAAGAGGAAGGGTGTAAGAAGAGACAGGCATGCACCTCAGGTTCATCTTGGAATAAACACAAGAAGTCAAGAAGTGCTCTCACAGAAAGGCGAGAGAGAGTGAACGCCTTTTAAAGGATGTTATGGTTAGGGCTTTCATGTGTGTGTGTATGTGTGTGGGGGGGTGTTATCCATGGGAGCAGGGATAGCTTTTATTGGTTTGTTCAGATGGTATCAAAGAGGACCAGAAGGTAGAAGTGATATTTGCAGTGTTGACCTCAAGAAATTGAAACTTATTATCTATCACATCCTGTGAGTACTGCTCAGGTCAGAAGGAGGACTGCCACCAAGATAAGATGGCCATACTTGAAACCCTGTCTATAAACTGGTTTCTCTCTCTCTCTCTCTCTCTCTCTCTCTCTCTCTCTCTCTCTCTCTCTCTCACACACACACACACACACACACACACACACACACACACACACACACAGAAGCGGGGGGGGGGAAGGGGAGAGGGGAGAGAGGGAGAGGGAGGGAGAGAGAGAGAGAGAGACTCAAGCACCCCAAATCAAAGAAAAACCTCCACCAGGCTGAGGAGGGAACTCTGATTTATGATGTAGTCATACTGGGATAATCACTTGGGAGAGCCTTGGAGGTAAACCAGGACATTGGACAAATCAGGAGCCCTAAAGGTTAGAGACAAAGTGCTTAGTCCAAAGTCACACTACCCATTCTATTCCTCTAGATCACAGCCTCTACATTTTCTTTCTGGATAACAAGCTGTGGGGAGGAAAGGAAGAAGGAGGGGTGAGAGGGAACGTCAAAAACTTCTTATGGATACCACTCACCAGACCAGGGTGAGCATGCTCCACCTTCTCTGCCCTCCCTCATGCTGGTTTCTTACCTTCACTGAGCTTCAGAATCTTGGTTGTGAGGTGAGGATAACACAGACCTCCAGGGATGTCAGTGAAGGTTGGATGAGTAACAGGTCATATGAGCTAATTCCTAGACCTCTTGGAAATAAGACCTCCCCTTCACCCAGCCTCTTCACTGCAAAGCAGGGTTTTCTTATATTGGTCTTTGAAGAACCCCCACCCCCTTGCAAATCTGAGGTTTCCAAAGTAACCTATCAGCAGATCACACACAGCCTGCTGTTCCACTAACCTCTGCTGTGATTATTTGCTCTAAGTGTCTCTACCTTTCCTCAATGGCTTGGTCACACCAGCCTGTGGCCAGCCTCTTCCTTGTTACCTTCTCAAGATCCTGCCTGTCCTAGCTGGAGCATCCCCAACAAACATCTTTGCAAGTATGGTAGTTTGAATAGGAATGGTCCCATAGATTCCTGGTTTGGAATGCTTGTCCCATAGGCATTGCGGCCTTGTTGGAACAAGTGTGTCATTGTGGGGGCAGGCTTAGAGGTCTCCCATGTTCAAGCTATGCCCAGTGTGGCACACAATCCCCTTCGATTGCCTTTGGATCAAAATGTAGAATTCTCAGCTCCTTCTCCAGCACCATGTCTGCTTGCGTGCCATCATGTTTCCTGCCATGATGATAATGAACTAAACCTCTGAACTGTAAGCCATCCACAATTAAATGTTTTTCTTCGTAACAGTTGTCCTGGTCATGATGTCTCTTCACAGCAGTAATACGCTAACTAAGAGAGCAAGTGTTCAGACATTGTGACAGGCTTCAGATAGACCTTACTGATGTTTTTCACAGCAGTCTGTGGGAGAGGCAGTATGGTGTGACCTCCCACATACACTGAGGAATCCAAAGTCACAGAAGTTTAGTGACTTTCCCAAGGTCATAGGCAAGAGAACCACCAGCTCTGAAGTGACAAAAATCCTGGGTTCAAGTCTTAGCTTTTCAACACTTGCCCACTTGTGACCTCCAGTAAGTTCCAGAGCTTTCCTGACTCTCAGGTTCCCCATCTGCAAACATAAAACAGCTGTAGAATGCTCTACAAGGTCACACAGGTTGTTGATAAAAGACTGAATGACAGGTATCTAGAAAGACACCCCAGAATCCAATGCATAACTGGGGTCTTTGCCAGTTAGTCTCATCCACATTTATCTCTTGAAGTACAACCTTCTTCCTCTCTTTACTCAAATACAAACATATAAAAGAGAAGACCTAACTGACCTGGCCCAAGCTGTGGGCCATCATCATATGGGCAACTGTGCAGCAGTGGTTAATGGTCCACTAAGCTATGCAGGACGGAGAGGAGGCAGCAACTGTACCAAGGTAGGAATGGCCTCAAGTTCATTATCAGCCCTCAAGTGCAGATGGGTGGAGGGATCCTTTTGCTTCTTTCTCAGCATCTACCTGGACACTGTGCAGCAGGCCAGAGAAGGACAGAGGGAAGGCTCTCTGCTTTATGTTCAGAGGCAATATGGAAGCTCACAGACCAGCACGTGGTTGATGCTCAATACATAGTGAACGATGGATAGATACGTTTTGTTGTCTTTATTAAAATCTCAGTCTTTCTGGTTCAAAAGATCATCAGATGAATTTACATCTTCGCTGACTTTTCGCAGCTCCTACGTTCAGTTCTCCTGCCAGTCAATAGCCACTAACAGAGCACTCAATCATAACAGTTCACCCCCGGAGCTTGCTCGTGTGACCCATTAACTTTGTAGGGCTTAACCGCTTCCCTTCAGAATGACTGCATGATGTATCAGCTGCCCTGCCAACGACTTGATTAATAAGTCGAATACTTATTACTTGCCAAGAACAGACTCTATTATTATCAAACAGCATACAGATCAAATATCTGATAAAGAATTCCTAAACACCTGTCCCCGTGTTGCAAACAATGACCCCCCCCCTCCAACTTCTAACCCCTCCCAGCATTGTGACATTAGTGACACACACACCAATCTGTCCAGGATTTATTACTCGGGTCTCTCATATCAGATCTGGGTTTGCTTTCAGTTTCTTTGTCTTCTCCTTGTCTCTCTTTGCTGTCCCTTTAAATTCGTTCTTTCAAACAGTTACCAACTTGCTAGAGGACATGTCACAGAGCACACTCCCCTGCCTTTCACAGCATTGTCATCTGATTGAGCGGACAGGATTTTCATGAAGAAAACCCGAGGAATTAATTAATTAACTATAACTGGATTTCACCTCTTTAACCTTACCTCGTGAGCAAACCTGAGCTAAATAAACATCTGACCATCCAATCTCTCTCCCTTAAGGTTAACCTGAGTTTATTATTCAGGCCACTGCCCTTGTGTATTAGGCAATGCATAAATTACGCATACTAATTACCCCGGATGGGGCACCACTTTAATGAATTCTTTTAATTAAACTGCAACACAGTGGTTTTGCACAGGATGGTCTATATTTCATCCTTAAACTACGTTAACCTTCATCTTTGTCGGGGCAACTCACACAACCAACCAGAGTGCTTCTGAGCTTAATTCGTCTGAGTATCTACTTCCCACAATCCCTATTATAGAAAAATTTGAAAAATGTTTCTCTTCTGCTTTAGGGTTAAGAAATTAGATGCATCTGTGAGAAGTTACAATTCTGCTGGGGTTATTGAAGTGGGGTGGGAGAAGAAAAGGTAAACCGAGGCAAGACTACAATGATAGTATCAACCAGCAAAGCGCTATCATCTTCAAAAGCCATACAAACAGTGTTCTTATTAGTGTGTACCACAAAGCAGAAGGCATCCTTTGTGTTGTATGTTTCTTTTCTTAAATTTGTAGTAGTGGATCTCTACTTTGAGTCCAGTCTTCCCAGAAACAATTAGCCTTCCTGGGGCAGAAGATGTGGCTCAATGGTTAATCACATGCACTGCTCTCGTAGAACATCTTAGTTAATTCCAAGCACCCAAATGGAGCAGCTTACACCCACCTGTAACCCTAGCTTCAGGGGGATTTGACGCCATCTTCTAGCCTCTTTGAGCATTACACTCATGTGCACATACCCATACACTTGACACACAACTAAAAATAAAAATTTTTAAATTAATTCTTGGGGCTGGAGAGATGACTCAGCGGTTAAGAATACTGGCTGCTCTTTCAGAGGTCCTGTGTTCAATTCCCAGCAAACACATGGTGGCTCACAACCATCTGTAATGGCAATCGATGCTCTCTTCTGGTGTGTCTGAAGAGAATGACAGTCTACTCACATACGTAAATAAATTAAAAAAAAAACTTTATAAGAAATGTATTCTCTATTATCCTGAGCAAGTAGGGTTGCAGGACCAGGAAGATAGATCCAGTGTGTTTTAACCTTGTATACTAATTTTTTCTGTTTTATTGGGCTCTTCTCCAGGGGAGTACCAAGTGGACTACTATTCAGATAATACTTATTGCTTCACCACCTAATACAGTAGCAGCCCTGTGTCCGGAGCCAGGAGGTGCAAGGAAAGGCTGTACCATTTGTGTTTGCTTGTTGTAAGGAACAGAAACATGTTTGTTTAGATTTATTTGCACCCATGTAGATAGATTTTTCTGTAGCTATGATAAAACACCATGACTAAGGCAGTTTATAGAGAAAAGTTTATTGGGGCTTATTGTTCCAGAGTGTAAGACTCCAGGACCATCATAGTGCAGAGTTTGGAGTTCACTGGGAGAGAGAACCCCATTGCAATGTATTGTTTTAAAGTGCTGTGATAGATGAACATATAAGCTATTCTGCAACTATAAGGCTGGGGCTATAGTTCAGTTGGTAGAATGCTTACTTAGAATGCACAATCTTGGGTTCAGTCCCCATCACTGCATATACCAGTGTGGCAGTGCACTCCTAAGACCTTAACACTTGAGAAGTACAGACACAGGATCAGAAATTCAAGATCATTCCATGCTACTCTATTAGCCAGAGATCTCTAGAGAAATACAATCAATAAGATGAACATATACTACAAGGGGGAGTTATTAGGCTGGCTTACACGAGATGGGCTGGATAGTCCAACAGCTGATGTCTTCACACTGGAAAGGTTGAGAATGTAGTGACTGCCCAGTAGAACAGACTGGAAGCTCCAGAAGTTCCAATCTGATGCTGAAGACTTTATGGTTCTTGGAGAAATTCTTGTCTTCAAGACACTTTGGAAAACTAGAGAAGCTGGGTTTCAATGTCAGCGAATGACAGCAGCTTCAGTAGACGCAATGGAGCAGATGTATTTACCCATAAACAGGAAGGTAGGCAGGCAACAACAACAACAACACTGTTTCCCCCTTATATCCCATTTTCTATATATTAGGATGCTGCTAGACGGTGTGCCCCACTCTGAGGAAGGTCCTTTCCCTTTAGCTAATTCTTCCAGGAAATATTCTCACAGACTCACTGAGAGCTCATCCTCCCAGACCCAATCAAGTTGACAACTGAAATTAATCATCACAGTGTGAATTCTGGACCAGCCTGATATACATGAGACTGCATAAATTAGAATGGAATGGAATGAAATGGAATAAAATAGAATAGAATAGAGTGATAGATAGCAAGAAAAACAGGAGATAGATAGATAGATAGATAGATAGATAGATAGATAGATAGATAGATAGATAGATAGATAGATAGATATTCTTCAAAGACAGAAAACAGTCTACTAGAGTTATGTAAGTGTTCTTAGTAGAGGATCTATTTGAGTTGGATCTATTGGCTGGGGACCAAGTGTTCAAACACATGAGCCCATGGGAATGGTTTGATTCTTGATTCATAGGGAAACATGAGTGGAAGAGCTTGTTAAGTGAAGCCTGAGACCTGGGGAACTGGGAAAAACATGGTGTAAGACGAGTCCCCTGGGATGGCTCAGTGGGTCAAGGTGCTTGCATCCAAGCCTGAGGAACTGGGGTTCAATCCCCAGAGCCTACAAGATGGAAGGAGAGAACTGAATTCTGCAAGTTGTCATCTGGCCTCCACATGCATGCTATAAAATGCACACACCCACCACTTCCTACACACAGAAACCAAACGAATAAATGTAAACTTAAAATAAAAAGATGATCTGTCCATAAAGAAATTGTCCTGTGTTGAGGTTTGGTCTGTTGCTATGTACTATAATGCTAAATACTGCAACCCCCCGCCCCCCCACCAAGCTATGGTTGTACCCAGCAACAAGGAAATCCTCAAGTACACCAAATGGTACTATGCAACCTTGCTTCTTAATTTAAAACTATTGGTTAAATAAAGATGCCTTCAGCCCACGGCTGGGCAAAAGAGAGGTAGGTGGGGCTTGGGCTCTGAGAAGAGACCATTAAGGGAGAGGAGAAAAGAGAGGAGAGAGAGAAAGATGCCATGGGGTAGGTGAATGAAGAAAACATGCCCAAGAGGCCTAGGCAGTTGGAGTAAGAGTGACCCAGACAGAGCATGGCAAGTGATATATCAGAGCTATTGACAGGAAAGTAGACAAAATAGCATAGAGGGTTGATGTCTGCCCAGCTCTAGTGCTTTAAGGATTATTATAAGTATAAAGGTTTTGTGTCATTTATTTGGGAACTAAAAGATCAAGGGTTGGGTAAAGATCCCTGATTAATTTGTACTACAACAGTCCTGTAATTAGATATACTATTGTGGGGCTTTTCTGGTAACTTACTAACTAGTTTTTCAATCATTTTGATTTTGACCATAGGATGATCACAGGAATCAATTAGAAATGATTCCATTAAAGAGTTACTGAGTCTGGGACCAACTAGAGAGATCTGAAATCCTTACTTCACAGTAACCCCAGCAAGTGTCTGGGAATTTCAGAACGCTCTGATATAACCCCAAATTACATAAAAGCAGATGACCTGTAGGATGCAATGCATCTTCAGTGTGACAGGGAAAATAAAGGATTTGAGGTACTGGGCTGAGGAGACGGTTCTGCCAGTAAAGTTCTCACCGTGTGAGCAAGAGAACCTGAGTCAAAACAACAACATCACACATGTGCATGCATGTGTGCATGAACACAGACACATAAGCACACATATACACACACACAAACACACATCAAACAAAGGAACTCTGGGTATGGTGGTATGCATTTATAAGCTCAGTACTGGAGACTGGAGACTGGAGCCACATGGACGAGTCTCCTCTCTGTCTCTCTGTCTCTCTGTCTCTCTCTCTCTGTCTCTGTCTCTCTCTGTCTCTCTCTGTCTCTCTCTGTCTCTCTCTGTCTCTCTCTGTCTCTTTTTCCTCTCCGTTTTTTTGAGACAGGGTTTCTCTGTGTAGCCCTGGCTGTCCTGGAACTCAGTCAGTAGACCAGGCTGGTCTTGAACTCTTAGAGATCCATCTGCATCTGCCTCTCCCTCCTGAGTGCTGGGATCAAAGGCATGTGCCTTGTTAAAGAGTCTCTTTTTCAAATAATAAGGTGGAACACTCTTGATAAATGGCCCAGAAGTTGTCCTCTGACCTACACACACACACACACACACACACACACACACCCCACATGGGTCACTGCACAAGATCACATGTACATACGGAATATTTTTTAATAACCAGCGAGACCTAGTACTTAATACTATATCATTGTATTTAGAAATGGAGTCCCCACTCTTTCCTGATCTCCACCTTGTAGCTGCATTAAAGGTGGGACACACAGAGTGGAACAAAAGAGACCTCTAATTCTGTATTTTGTCATCAATTCAGTTCTTTGGAACACTAAATTCCCTTACTCTAGAGTTATTATAGAGCCCTGGTATTGGCTGGTGAGCTGAATCAGCAAGTAAAGGCACTTCTCACTCAAGTCTAATGACCTAAGTTCAATCCCCAAACTCACAAGAAGGTGGAAGGAGAGAACTAACTGCAGAGGCTTGCTGTGGCCTGAGTACCCACTCATCTATGCCATGCACACACACAAAGAATCCTGCTTTCCTGCCCCTGAGCACAGATCCTAGGAAGAGAGATCAGGGAAACAGGACATACTCTCAAGGCCTCTTAGAAATCTCATTTGCATAATGCCATGACAGAGGGGTGGGGCCAACTGATTTATCTCCAGGATACTCTGATGCTGGTATTACCAATACATTTCAGTTGTTTACTGAGCTACAGCTACTTGTGAGACACGAAGGTGGCTGACATCACAGGGGCCTTACTCTCTAGTAGTTTCTAGGGAAGAAAGTTGCACTCTGTAGTCTAAAGGTGGGAATGTGTTCCCAAGCCCGAGGGAAACACATCAGGGGACTAGTCTGGTCCCCATGGAGCTGAGCTGGGAGGATTTCCCAGAGTGCTTAGTCCACCAGAAGCAGGTACAAGGAGATCCTAAATACTCAACTCGGGGCTTCGATTTTTGATCAAATAAGAGAGGCTGAAATACAAGGATAGAAAAGAATTTTTAAAAAGCAGAGAATTCTAAGCTAATAGATCAAGAAACCCCAAAGCAGAGTTTTTTATACCCCAATATTTTCAGCAAATTTAGCAACTCTCAGGCTTGTGAACCAGTCATGAGGAAAGCCTAGGCTCTAGAAGGGTTAACTTATGGGAGTGGAGATAGAAGACCCAACTTCCCCACAGTAGGGAAAACCTTACTGTGACATAGTAAACCAGAGCCTCCCTGGCTCTCATCTGGAAGCTTGGTTAAGACTAGGACTTCTGGGGCTGGAAAGATGGGTCAGCACTTAAGAGGACTGGCTGCTCTTCTAGAAGACCAGAGTTCAATTCCCAGCACCCACATGGCAGCTCACCACTGTCTCTAATTCCAGCTCCAGGAGTTCTGACACTGCCTTACAGATTCACATGCAGGCAAAAATGCCAATGTATGTAGTAGTAGTCGTAGTAGTCGTAGTAAATAATAATATAATAACAACAACAACAACAATTTTTTTTTTTTTTAAAGACTAGGACTTCTCTCGGGCATTGGTGGTGATTTTTTTTAAAGGAGATGATGGATGTTAAGTGCACTTGGCGAAGCAATAGGCCCCAGCAAGGAGCTTGTGCCCACTAGCTGTGGTGATTAGCATGAAGAAAGTAGGTGTATTTTTTCCAAAGATTTCAAAGCTGATGAGTAGAGGATCCCACGTTTTCTAATACTAGGCTCATATGGATGAGTGACACCATCTATTGTCAGCTTAGAGAACAAGTTACTATCAGCCACCCCTCCCCCAAACCCACCTGAACAAAGACCTGGGATAAATGTTCAGGCACATAAATGCTACTTTATTCTACTCTTAAAAGTATTTGGCCAGTGAGATGGCTCAGTGGGTAAAACCATTTTCCACTAAGCCTAGTGACCTCAGTTTCATCACCAAGACCCAGGAAGGAGAGAGCCAAGTCTTGCAGGATGCCCTCTGACCACCATGTGCTTCCCATGGCGCACACAAACATTCGTATGTACACATAAAAAATGTAAAAGAAAATTGAGTTTGTTAGTCATTTTTGGTCCTGTTGGATTATTAGCAAACATTATGTCGTGCAGAGGGTGCATGAATGCTGTGTTCTGGTGGAGACCTGGTCCTTCTCCCGAGATAGCACTGGCAAGCACTTGAGAGTAGCCACCCAGGGTTTCCCATTCCTCAGAGTCACCCCTAGGCTTCTCAGGGTGACACTGGCTTTAGGCTTTCCGTAAGCAATGTGGTCTATCCTCCTTGGGAACACATGTTGTGACGTACCATCTGGCCTGTGAACATCTCTCCAGTGGCTCTGATATAAAAACCTGACAGTTTGGCAACTCTAAGATCCCAAAGTCCCTTTGGTCTCTTTCTTGGACTAAACGTTTTTCAACATCAATGGATGTAATTAAGAACTAAACTAAGCATGTGAATTCAGGGTTGTATCGTGAGCACACAGGGACCTTTACCAATCCCAGGCTCCCAGCCAGTGGAACATCAAGCAAGGGAGCTGGCGCAGCCACTTACGGCCAGGCACGGCATCTCACAAGCTCACAGCTCAAGCTCCATCAGTACAGGATATTGCTCACATTCTGTGTAAACTCAAAGCCCAGCTAAGGGTATGTGGGCAGCCTCCAGTGGCTCCACCAATGAGGAGAATTCCAGGACTGCCCCGATCCAGGCTCTCGGTCTCTGTGTTGCATCTTTAAACAAAATGTTTCAATATTTCCAGAAGCTGTGTTGAGAGAAGCCAGATTCAAGCTCCAGAGGGCTGAAAATAAAAGATAAATTTGAAAGTATAAATGGTTACGCGCAGACAATCGAATACTAAGCAGTGAAAGGGAAGGATGGGTGTCCCATTTTCATTTCTGTTGCTGTGATAACATAACATGACAAAAAGCAGCTTAGAGGAGAAATGTTTTATTTTATCTCCCAACTCAGGATTACCTTCTCTTCTTAGGGAGAAACCACAGTGCAGGAGTTAAGACAGCGGGGCAGACCACATCCACATCAAGAGCAGAGAGAATGGATGTGCTCAGCCAGCCATGTCCATTCTCGATTTGGCAGTGGTTCTAAAGTTTTTCATTGTCAAAAACTGCTAAGAAATGTTAGTCTCATATCTAGCTTACTGTGAGTTGTGGAACGTGAGAGTCCTTGCCGATTAGAAAACAGAACTAAAGGAGAAACCCTCTGTCAATGTAGGAAATAAGGCTTGCCTTACCTTAATAGCCAATTAGCTTTAACAATTAAACAGGGACCTTGACAAATGACCTTGCTAATTGCTCCTCCTTGGTGTGCACATTAATATAAGCAGAATGCTTGAAATCTGCAGGGACTTTCTCTGTTGTCACCATGCTTTACTATTGTAGATCTGAAGCTAAGTTGTAAACTCTGCCCTCAGGAAACTAGAATCTGATACAAAATTATCTGAACAGAGCAGAGGTCTGGGCAGTTGTTCTGGGATCTGGACAACTCCACTTTGACAGCCAATCTTGGATGTCAACTTGACAGTTGGGGAAGAGAAGCCCTCAACTGAAGAATTACCTCCATCAGATTGCCCTATGGCCATGTCTTAATTAATGATTGATGTGGGAGGGTGCAGTCAGCTGTAGATGGCACCATCCCTAGGCAGATGGATTTGCCCTGTATAAGAAAGGCATCTGAACAAGCCATGAGAAGCAAACCAGTGTTCTGTGTTCTGGGCTTCAGTTCCTGCCTTGTGGTTCCTGCCCCAACTTCCCTCACTGATGAACTGTCAACTGGAAGTCTAAGATAAACCCTTTCCTCCCTAAATTGGTTTTGGTAATGGCAAATTGCAACCAAAAGGTAATATACTCCACACTGGCAAATTGATTATCTATCATTAAGAGGTCTGGGGATGCAACTCAGTTGGTAGAGGGCTTGTCTAGCATCCATGAGGCTCTGGCTTTGATCTCCAGCACTGCACAAACTGAGGGCAGTGGAGCACACACACCCGTAATGCCAGCACTAGGAAGATGAGGAAGTCAAAATCATTCTTAGCTACACAATGAGTTTAAGGCCAGCCTAGAAAACATGGGAAAATTTTTACCAGTAAAAAACATCACCAAGAGTATAGAGGACTGGGAATGTTTTTTTTTCCCCAAGGTGTTTCCAAGGCATAGGAAAAATGTTCAAAATACACAGAAGTAGGGCCAGAAAGAGAGAGATCTCAGTGGTTAAAGGGGCTTGCTGTCAAGCCTGATGGCCTAAGTTCAAACCCCAGAGTTCACATATTGGAAGGAAAGGATTGACCCCCGTGATGATTTGTATATGCTTGGCCCAGGGACTGGCACTATTAGGAGGTGTGGTCTTGTTGGATTAGGCGTGTCACTGTGGGCGTGAGCTCTAATATCCTCTTCCTAGCTGCCTGGAACCCAGTCTTCTCCTGGCTGCCTTCAGAACAAGAGGTGGAACTCTCAGCTCTCCAGCCTCATGTCTGCCTGGATACTGCCAAGTTCCTGCCTTGTAAATGTCTTTATAGGCATTGCCTTGGTTGTGGTATCTGTTCACAGCAGTATGACCCTAACTAAGACAACTCACTCAATGTGAGCACCTGACTCACCAGCAAAGCAGACTCCACAACAGGATCCTTCTGCACACATTTATTGGGAGAGCTTGATTGCAGAGGCGAAAAGACTCCGAGCCCAGAACTGGTGCTGCTTATATAGGCCCAGGAGAGGCGTGTCTCACACCCTGATTGGTTATGCATTCTACATCATTTGCATGTCTCACATCCAATTGGTTATACTCTCAGTACCTCACAGAACCTCATTTACATGTCTCACATCTGATTGGTTATACTCTCAGTACCTCACAGAACCTCATTATCATACCTCATTTACATGTCTCACATCTGATTGGTTATTCTCTCAGTACCTCACAGAACCTCATCAACATGCCCTGGCCAGGCAGTGACTTGGCGAAAAACTTTACTGCATATGTACACATTGGTTGTTTACCCAACCTTATGCTTGGTGGCCAGCAGTAGCCAGTGCCACCTTGTAATGGCATATGTGGCTTACCACAACTCAAGTTGTTCTCTCCGCTATACATGAACACCACAAGCCGTGTGCATCTACACTCATGCATACACATCATACATCACACATAAAAAAACATTAAAAAAAATTCAGAAGTTAGAATTAACCTCTGACAAGAAGCTAGCACAGTCTTCCAGGGGCCCAGCCAATTGTTACGTCATAAATTCCACTCAGTTCCTGAGGACCCGATCTTCCATTAAGCCTCTTCTACTCCCCGGAGGCTGATAAAATGGCGGACCCTCTGAATGGATCAGAACTCTGTCACCCTCACCAGCTGTTTCTCACTCGATGCTCTGCTGCATGCTTTCCTTATTATCTATGAAAAGGGACACATCCTAAGGCCATATCCAAGCCACACATGCAGGACTACAGGGCTCTCAGGGCAATCCCTCCATTGTGCATCTCCCATTTACAAATGAGATTAAGGTTTGTTCAAGAGTTGTTAACTGAGTTAGCACAGTCCACCACAGCAGCAGTAGTTAATACAGACTTAAAGAAGGTAGAAGATGTAAGAGACGACCAAAGAGGCCACATACCTTAGTCACAACAGGTTCCAAGAGAGGAAGTAGCAGGGATGACAGTCAGAGAATGCTTGGGGCCATCTCTAGGAGTAACTGTTGGCTCTGAGTTATTTGCCAGGGGAAATGAG